>NW_028270170.1:41375963-41385963 GCF_037043375.1 Chiloscyllium plagiosum | reverse complement strand
TTCTTCTCTCTCTCCCACACACACACACACTTCTTCCCCCCCCCACACAACAACACACACTTCTTCCCCCCCCCACACACAACACACTCCTTCTTCCCCCCCCCACACACACACACTCACCCCCCTCCCCCCACAAACACACACACACACCCTTCTTCACAACAACACACACACCCCCTTCTTCCCCACACACCAACACACACACACCCCCTTCCCCCCCCCACAAACAAACACACACCCTTCTTCCCCCCCCCACAAACACACACACACCCTCTTCCCCCCCCACACACAACACACTCACTTCTTCTCCCCTCCCACACACACACACACACTTCCTTCCTCCCCCCCACACACACACACACACTTCTTCCCTCTCCCCACACACAACACACACTCTTCTCTCCCCCCCCACACACACACACACTCATCCCTCACCCACACACACACTCACATCTTCTCCCCCCCACACACACACACTCTTCTCACCCCCCCACACACACACTCACTTCTTCACCCCCCCACACACACACTCTCTTCACACCCCCCCACACAACACTCACTCTTCACTCTCCCCCCACACACACACTCCTCTTCCTCTCCCCCACACACAAAACAACACACACTCCCCCACCCCCCACACACACACCACCTCCCTCCCCACACACACACACACACACACTCCTTCTTCTCTCACTCCCACACACACACACACACTCACTTCTTCTCTCACTCCCACACACACACTCTCTCATCCTCTCCCCACACACACACTCTCTTCTTCTCACACACCCACACACACACACTCTTTCTTTCTCTCTCTCCCACACACACACACACGCACACCTTCTCTCTCTCCCACACACTCTCTTCTTTCTCTCTCTCCCCACACACACACACACTCTCTTTCTTTCTCTCTCTCCCACACACACACACACTCTCTTTCTTTCTCTCTCTCCCACACACACACACACTCTCTCTTCTTTCTCTCTCTCCCACACACACACTCTCTTTCTTCTCTCTCTCCCACACACACACTCTCTTTCTTCTCTCTCCCACACACACACACTCATCTTTCTCTCTCTCCCCACACACACACACTCTCTTTCTTTCTCTCTCTCCCACACACACACACTCTCTTCTTTCTCTCTCTCCCACCACACACACTCTCTTCTTTCTCTCTCTCCCACACACACACACCTCTTCTTTCACTCTCTCCCACCCACACACACACACGCACCTTCTCTCTCTCCCACACCACACACACCTTCTCTCTCTCCCACACACACACACACACACTCTCTTTCTTCTCTCTCCCACACACACACACACACGCACCTTCTCTCTCTCCCACACACACACACACCTTCTCTCTCTCCCACACACACACACACACACTCTCATTCTTCTCTCTCTCCCACACACACACACACACACTCTCTTCTTTCTCTCTCTCCCACACACACACACTCACTGTTTCTCTCTCTCCCACACACACGCACTCACTGTTCTCTCTCTCCCACACACACACGCACTTTTTCTCTCTCTCTCCCACACACACACACACACACTCTGTTTCTCTCTCTCCCACACACACACGCACCTTCTCTCTCTCCCACACACACACACACCTTCTCTCTCTCCCACACACACACGCACCTCTCTCTCTCCCACACACACACACACACACACACACACTCTCTTCTTTCTCTCTCTCCCACACACACACTCTCTTTCTTCTCTCTCCCACACACACACACACACACTCTTCTTCTCTCTCACACACACACACTCTTTCTTCTCTCTCACACACACACTCACTTCTTCTCTCACTCCCACACACACACACACTCTTTCTTTCTCTCTCTCCCACACACACACACACTCTCTTCTTTCTCTCTCTCCCACACACACACACACTCTTTCTTTCTCTCTCTCCCACACACACACTCTCTTCTTCTCTCTCTCCCACACACACACTCTCTTTCTTTCTCTCTCTCCCACACACACACTCTCTTTCTTCTCTCTCTCCCACACACACACTCTCTTTCTTTCTCTCTCTCCCACACACACACTCTCTTTCTTTCTCTCTCTCCCACACACACACTCTCTTTCTTTCTCTCTCTCCCACACACACACTCTCTTTCTTTCTCTCTCTCCCACACACACACTCTCTTTCTTTCTCTCTCTCCCACACACACACTCTCTTTCTTTCTCTCTCTCCCACACACACACTCTCTTTCTTTCTCTCTCTCCACACACACACTCTCTTTCTTTCTCTCTCTCCCACACACACACACACCTTCTCTCTCTCCCACACACACACACACACTCTCTCTCTCCCACACACACGCAATCTCTCTCCCACACACACACACACACACACACAATCTCTCTCCCACACACACACAATCTCTCTCCCACACACACTCACACTCACTCTCTCCCACACACACACACAATCTCTCTCCCACACACACACACAATCTCTCTCCCACACACACACACAATCTCTCTCCCACACACACACACAATCTCTCTCCCACACACACACACAATCTCCCACACACACACGCACGCACACACACTCACTCTCTCCCACACACGCACACACTCACTCTCTCCCACACACTCACACTCACTCTCTCCCACACACACACAATCTCTCTCCCACACACACTCACACACGCACACACACTCACTCTCTCCCACACACACACGCACACACACTCACTCTCTCCCACACACGCACACACACTCACTCTCTCCCACACACACTCTCTCTCTCCCAAACACACACACACTCTCTTTCTCTCGGTCTCTCTCCCATACACACACTCTTACTCTCTCTCTCCCACACACACACACTCTCTGTTTCTCTCTCTCCCACACACACACACTCACTGTTTCTCTCTCTCCCACACACACACACTCACTGTTTCTCTCTCTCCCACACACACGCACTCTCTTTCTCTCTCTCTCCCACACGCACACACTCTGTTTCTCTCTCTCCCACACACACACACACACGCACCTTCTCTCTCTCCCACACACACACACACACGCACCTTCTCTCTCTCCCACACACACACACACGCACCTTCTCTCTCTCCCACACACACACACACACGCACCTTCTCTCTCTCCCACACACACACACGCACCTTCTCTCTCTCCCACACACACACACACACTCTCTTTCTTTCTCTCTCTCCCACACACACACACACTCACTTCTTCTCTCTCTCCCACACACACACACTCTCTCTTCTTCTCTCACTCCCCACACACCACACACTCTTCATTCTCACTCTCCCACACACCACACTCTCTTTCTTCTCTCTCCCACACCACACACACACTCTTTCTTTCTCACTCACACACACACTCTCTTTCTTTCTCTCTCTCCCACACACACACACTCTCTTTCTTTCTCTCTCTCCCACACACACACACACTCTCTTTCTTTCTCTCTCTCCCACACACACACACTCTCTTCTTTCTCTCTCACCCCACACACACACACACTCACTTTCTTTCTCTCTCTCCCACACACACACACACACTCTCTTCTTTCTCTCTCTCCCACACACACACTCTCTTTCTTCTCTCTCTCCCACACACACACTCTCTTTCTTTCTCTCTCTCCCACACACACACACACGCACCTTCTCTCTCTCCCACACACTCTCTTCTTTCTCTCTCTCCCACACACACACACACACTCTCTTCTTTCTCTCTCCCACACACACACACACTCTCTTCTTTCTCTCTCTCCCACACACACACACACTCTCTTTCTTTCTCTCTCTCCCACACACACACTCTCTTCTTTCTCTCTCTCCCACACACACACTCTCTTTCTTCTCCTCCCACACACACACTCTCTTCTTTCTCTCTCTCCCACACACACACACTCTCTTTCTTTCTCTCTCTCCACACACACACACTCTCTTTCTTTCTCTCTCTCCCACACACACACACTCTCTTTCTTTCTCTCTCTCCCACACACACACACTCTCTTTCTTTCTCTCTCTCCCACACACACACACACACGCACCTTCTCTCTCTCCCACACACACACACACACCTTCTCTCTCTCCCACACACACACACACACACACACTCTCTTTCTTTCTCTCTCTCCCACACACACACACCTTCTCTCTCTCCCACACACACACACACCTTCTCTCTCTCCCACACACACACACACACACACACTCTCTTTCTTTCTCTCTCTCCCACACACACACACACTCTCTTTCTTTCTCTCTCTCCCACACACACACACTCACTGTTTCTCTCTCTCCCACACACACGCACTCACTGTTTCTCTCTCTCCCACACACACGCACTCACTGTTTCTCTCTCTCCCACACACACGCACTTTTTCTCTCTCTCTCCCACACACACACACACACTCTGTTTCTCTCTCTCCCACACACACACACACACTCTGTTTCTCTCTCTCCCAACACACACGCACCTTCTCTCTCTCCCACACACACACACACACGCACCTTCTCTCTCTCCCACACACACACACACCACGCACCTTCTCACTCTCCCCACACACACACACACACACACACTCTCTTCTTCTCTCCTCCCACACACACACTCTCTTCTTCTCTCTCCCACACACACACACACACACTCTTCTTCTCTCTCACACAAACACTCTCTTCTTCTCCCACTCCCACACACACACACTCTCTTCTTCCTCCCTCCCACACAACACACACACTCACTTCTTCCTCTCTCCCCACACACACACACACCCCTTCTTCTCACTCTCCCACACACACACACTCACTTCTTCCCCCCACACACACACACCACCCCCCCCACACACACACACTCCTTCTCTCTCACCCCACACACACACACACACTCTCTTCTCCCCCACACACACAACCACTCCACACACACCTCTTCTTCTCTCTCTCCCACACACACACACTCTTCTTCCTCTCCACCCACACAAACACACACTCTTCTTCTCTCTCTCCCACACACACAACTCTCTTCTTCTCTCTCTCCCCACACACACACTCTCTTCTTCTCTCTCTCCCACACACACACTCACATTCTCTCTCTCCCCACACACACACACACTTCTCCTCTCACCCACACAACACACACTCACTTCTTCTCTCTCTCCCACACACACAACACACACACCTCTCTCTCTCCCACACACACACACACACTTCACACACCCCCCCCACACACACACACACACACACTCACTTCTTCTCTCCTCCCACACACACACACACACTCACTCTCCTCCTCCCCACACACACAACACTCACTCTTCACACACACCCACACACAACACACACAACTTCCTCCCCCACACACAACAACACACACACCCACCCACCCTCCAACACACTCCTCTTCTTCTCTCTCTCCCACACACACACACACACACTCTCTTCTTCTCTCCCTCCCACACACACACACACTCTCTTCTCTCTCTCTCCCACACACACAAACACACACTCCTTCTTCTCCCCTCCCCACACAACAACACACACCTCTTCTTCTCTCTCTCCCACACACACACACACTCTCTTCTTCCTCTCACCCACACACACACTCACTTCTCCTCTCCCTCCCACACACACACACACTTCTTCCTCTCCTCCCACACAACACAACACTCTTCTCTCCCTCTCCCACACACACACTCACTTCTTCTCTCTCCCCCACACACACACACTCTTCTTCTCTCACTCCCACACACACACACACTTTCTTTCACACTCTCCCACCACACACACACACTCTTACTTTCTCTCTCACCCACACACACACTCACTTCTTCTCTCTCCTCCCACACACACACACACTCTTTCTTCTCTCACTCCCACACCACACACTCACTTCATCTCTCTCTCCCACACACACACTCTCTTCTTCTCTCTTCTCCCACACACACTCTCTCTCTCTCACCCACACACCACACTCTCTCTCTCTCCCACACACACTCTCTCTCTCTCTCTCCCACACACACCTCTCTCTCTCTCTCCCACACACACTCTCACTCTCTCTCTCCCACACACACTCTCTCTCTCTCTCTCCCCACACACACTCTCTCTCTCTCCCACACACACTCTCTCTCTCTCCCACACACACTCTCTCTCTCTCTCCCACACACACACTCTCTCTCTCCCACACACACTCTCTCTCTCTCCCACACACACTCTCTCTCTCCCACACAAACTCTCTCTTTCTCTCTCTCCCACACACACACAATGTCTTTCTCCCTCTCTCCCACACATACACACACTCTCTTTCTCTCTCTCTCCCACACATACACACACTCTCTTTCTCTCTCTCTCCCACAAACACTTTCTTTCTCTCTCTCCCACACACACACACTCTCTTTCTCTCTCCCCACACACACACACAGACTATCTTTCTCTCCCTCTCTCACACACCACACTCTCTTTCTCACTCTCTCCCACACACACTCTTTCTATCTCTCTCCCACACACACACACACACACTCTTTCTCTCTCTCTCCCACACACACACACTGTCTTTCTCTGTTTCTCTCACACACACACACTTTCTCCCTCTCTCCCACACGCACACACAGACACTCTTTCTCTCTCTCCCACACACACACACTATCTTTCTCTCTCTCCCACACACACACACACACTCTCTCTCTCCCACACACACACACACACTCTCTCTCTCCCACACACACACAATGTCTTTCTCCCTCTCTCCCACACATACACACACTCTCTTTCTCTCTCTCTCCCACAAACACTTTCTTTCTCTCTCTCCCACACACACACACGCACACTCTCTTTCTCTCTCCCACACACACACACAGACTATCTTTCTCTCCCTCTCTCACACACACACACACTCTTCCTCTCTCTCTCCCACACACACACACTGTCTTTCTCTGTTTCTCTCACACACACACACTTTCTCCCTCTCTCCCACACGCACACACTATCTTTCCCTCTCTCCCACACGCACACACTATCTTTCTCTCTCTCCCACACACACACACACTCTCTCTCTCTCCCACACACACACACTCTCTCTCTCCCACACACACACACTCTCTCTCTCCCACACACACACACTCTCTTCTTTCTCTTCCCACACACACACACTCTTCTCTCTCTCCCACACACACATACATTTTTTCTCTCTCTCCCACACACACACACTCTCTTTCTTTCTCTCTCTCCCACACACACACACTCTCTTTCTTTCTCTCTCTCCCACACACACACACTCTCTTTCTTTCTCTCTCTCCCACACACACACACTCTCTTTCTTTCTCTCTCTCCCACACACACACTCTCTTTCTTTCTCTCTCTCCCACACACACACTCTCTTTCTTTCTCTCTCTCCCACACACACTCTCTCTTTCTCTCTCTCCCACACACACACACTATCTTCTCTCTCTCCCCACACACACCACACACTCTCTCTTTCTCTCTCCCACACACACACACTCTCTCTTTCTCTCTCCCACACACACTCTCTCTTTCTCTCTCCCACACACACTCTCTCTTTCTCTCTCCCACACACACTCTCTCTTTCTCTCTCCCACACACACAGTCTTTCTCTCTCTCTCCCACACACACACACTCTCTTTCTCTCACACACACTCACTTTCTGTCTCTCTCTCCCACACACACACACTCTCTTTCTCTCACACACACACACTCTCTTTCTCTCTCTCACACACACACACTCTCTTTTCCTGTCTCTCCCACACACACTCTCTTTCTCTCCCACACACACACACTCTCTTTCTCTCTCTCCCACACACACACACTCTCTTTCTCTCACACACACACACTCTCTTTCTCTGTCTCTCCCACACACTCTCTTTCTCTGTCTCTCCCACACACACTCTCTTTCTCTCCCACACACACACAGTCTTTCTCTCTCTCACACACACACTCTCTTTCTCTCTCTCACACACACACTCTCTTTCTCTCTCTCACACACACACTCTCTTTCTCTCTCTCACACACACACTCTCTTTCTCTCTCTCACACACACACTCTCTTTCTCTCTCTCACACACACACTCTCTCTCTCTCTCTCACACACACTCTCTCTCTCTCTCTCACACACACTCTCTCTCTCTCCCACACACTCTCTCTCTCTCCCACACACACACACTCTCTCTCCCACACACATTGTCTTTCTCTCTCTCCCACACACGCACAGTTTTTCTCTTTCTCTCTCTCTCACACACACTCTCTCTTTTCTCTCTCTCCCACACACACAATCTTTCTCCCCTCTCTCACACACACACACACTCCTTCTCTCTCTCCCACACACACACACTATCTTTCTCTCTCTCTCTCACATACACACACACACACTCTTTCTCACTCTCCCACACACACACACACTCTTCTCACTCTCCCACACACACACACTCTCTTCTCTCTCTCCCACACACACACACACTCTCTTTCTCTCTCTCCCACACACACACACACTCTTTCACTCTCTCCCACACCACACACTCTCTTCTCTCTCTCCCACACACACACTCTCTTTCTCTCTCTCCCACACACACACACTCTCTCTCTCTCTCCCACACACACTCTCTCTCTCTCCCACACACACTCTCTCTCTCTCCCACACACACTCTCTCTCTCTCCCACACACACACTCTCTCTCTCCCACACACACACTCTCTTTCTCACACACACACACTCTTTCTCTCTCTCCCACACACACATACATTTTTTCTCTCTCTCCCACACACACACTCTCTTTCTTTCTCTCTCTCCCACACACACACACTCTTTCTTTCTCTCCCCCACACACACTCTCTTTCTCTCTCTCCCACACACACACACTCTCTTTCTCTCTCTCCCACACACACACACTCTCTTTTTCTGTCTCTCCCACACACACTCTCTTTCTCTCCCACACACACACACTCTCTTTCTCTCTCTCCCACACACACTCTCTTTCTCTCTCTCACACACACACACACTCTCTTTCTCTCTCTCACACACACACACTCTCTTTCTCTCTCTCACACACACACACTCTCTTTCTCTCTCTCACACACACACACTCTCTTTCTCTCTCTCACACACACACTCTCTTTCTCTGTCTCTCCCACACACACTCTCTTTCTCTCCCACACACACACACTCTTTCTCTCTTTCACACACACACTCTCTTTCTCTCTCTCACACACACTCTCTTTCTCTCTCTCACACACACACACTCTCTTTCTCTCTCTCACACACACACACTCTCTTTCTCTCTCTCACACACACACTCTCTTTCTCTCTCTCACACACACACTCTCTTTCTCTCTCTCACACACACACTCTCTTTCTCTCTCTCACACACACACTCTCTTTCTCTCTCTCACACACACTCTCTCTTTCTCTCTCTCACACACACTCTCTCTTTCTCTCTCACACACACACTCTCTCTCTCTCTCTCACACACACTCTCTCTCTCTCACACACTCTCTCTCTCTCTCACACACACTCTCTCTCTCTCTCTCACACACACTCTCTCTCTCCCACACACACACACTCTCTCTCCCACACACATTGTCTTTCTCTCTCTCCCACACACGCACAGTTTTTCTCTTTCTCTCTCACACACGCACACTCTCTCTCCCACACACTCTCTCTTTCTCTCTCTCTCACACACACTCTCTCTTTTTCTCTCTCTCCCACACACACAATCTTTCTCCCTCTCTCTCACACACACACACACTCTCTTTCTCTCTCTCCCACACACACACACTATCTTTCTCTCTCTCTCTCACACACACACACACACACTCTTTCTCACTCTCCCACACACACACACACTCTTTCTCACTCTCCCACACACACACACTCTCTTTCTCTCTCTCCCCACACACACACACACTCTCTTTCTCTCTCTCCCACACACACACACACTCTCTTTCTCTCTCTCCCACACACACACACACTCTCTTTCTCTCTCTCCACACA
>NW_028270170.1:41354508-41364508 GCF_037043375.1 Chiloscyllium plagiosum | reverse complement strand
ACTTTCTCTCTCTCTCCCACACGCACACACAGACACTCTTTCTCTCTCCCACTCACACACTCACTCCCTCCCTCACACACACACACTCCCCCTCCCACGCACACACACACACTCCCCCTCCCTCACACACACACACTCCCCCTCCCACGCACACACACACACTCCCCCTCCCACGCACACACACACACTCCCCCTCCCACGCACACACACACACTCCCCCTCCCACGCACACACACACACTCCCCCTCCCACGCGCACACACACACTCCCCCTCCCACACACACTCCCCCTCCCACGCACACACACACACTCCCCCTCCCACGCACACACACACACTCCCCCTCCCACGCACACACACACACTCCCCCTCCCACGCACACACACACTCCCCCTCCCACGCACACACACACTCCCCCTCCCACGCACACACACACTCCCCCTCCCACGCACACACACACTCCCCCTCCCACGCACACACACACTCCCCCTCCCACGCACACACACACTCTCCCTCCCACGCACACACACACTCCCTCTCCCACACCCACACACACACTCCCTCTCCCACACCCACACACACACTCCCTGTCTCCCACACACACACACTCCCTGTCTCCCACACACACACACTCCCTGTCTCCCACACACACACTCACTCTCTCTCCCACACACACACACTCCCTCCCTCTCCCACACACACATTCCCTGTCTCCCACACACACACACACACACTCACTTTCTCTCTCTCTCTCCCACACACCCACACACACACTCCCTGTCTCCCACACACACACACTCCCTGTCTCCCACACACACACACTCCCTGTCTCCCACACACACACTCACTCTCTCTCCCACACACACACACACACTCCCTCTCCCACACACACACTCCCTGTCTCCCACACACACACTCCCTGTCTCCCACACACACACTCCCTGTCTCCCACACACACACACACTCACTTTCTCTCTCTCTCTCCCACACACCCACACACACACTCTCTCTCTCCCACACACACACACTCCCTGTCTCCCACACACACACACTCCCTGTCTCCCACACACACACACACACACTCTCTCTCTCCCACACACTCACTCACACACACTCTCTCTCCCACACACTCACTCACACACTCTCTCTCTCCCACACACTCACTCACACACTCTCTCTCTCCCACACACTCACTCACACACTCTCTCTCTCCCACACACTCACTCACACACTCTCTCTCTCCCACACACTCACTCACACACTCTCTCTCTCCCACACACTCACTCACACACTCTCTCTCTCCCACACACTCACTCACACACTCTCTCTCTCCCACACACTCACTCACACACTCTCTCTCTCCCACACACTCACTCACACACTCTCTCTCTCCCACACACTCACTCACACACTCTCTCTCTCCCACACACTCACTCACACACTCTCTCTCTCCCACACACTCACTCACACACTCTCACTCTCCCACACACTCACTGTCTTTCTCTCTCTCCCCCCCACACACACACACTCTTTCTCTCTCTCCCACAGACACACACTCTTTCTCTCTCTCCCACAGACACACACTTTCTGTTCTCTCTCCCACACACACACACACTCTCTTTCTCTCTCACACACACACACACTCTTTCTCTCTCTGCCACACTCTTTCTCTCTCTGCCACACTCTTTCTCTCTCTGCCACACACACTCTCTCTCTCCCACACACACTCTCTCTCTCCCACACACACTCTCTCTCTCCCACACACACTCTCTCTCTCCCACACACACTGTCTTTCTCTCTCTCCCACACATGCACACCGTTTTTCTCTTTCTCTCTCTCCCACACACACAATGTCTTTCCCTGTCTCTCCCACACACACACACACACACTCTTTCTCCCTCTCTCTCACACACTCTCTTTCTCTCTCTGCCACACACACACTATCTTTCTCTCACTCCTACACACACAGTCTCTTTCTCTCTCTCCCACACACACACACTATTTTTTTCTCTCTCTCACACACACACACGCACACTCTTTCTCATTCTCTACCCCACACACACACTATCTTTCTCTCTCTCACACACACACACGCACACTCTTTCTCACTCTCTCCCACACACACACTCTTTCTCACTGTCTCCCACACACACACTCTTTCTCTCCCTCTCCCACACACACACACACTCTCTTTCTCTCTCTCTCCCACGCACTCTCTCTCTCCCACACACTCTCTCTTTCTCTCTCTCCCATAGACACACACTCTCTTTCTTTCTCTCCCACACACACAATGTCTTTCTCTGTCTCTCCCACACTCACACACACTTTCTCCCCCTCTCCCACACACACTCTCTTTCTCTCTCTCTCTCCCACACACACACACACACTCTCTCTCTTTCTCTCTCTCTCGCACACACTGTCTTTCTCTATCTCCCAAACACATACACACACACAGTGACTTTCTCTCTCTCTCCCACACGCACACACAGACACTCTTTCTCTCTCTCTCCCACACACTCTCTTTCTCTCTCTCCCACACACACACACACTCTCTTTCTCTCTCTCCCACACACACACATTCACTCCCTCTCCCACACCCACACACACACTCCCTGTCTCCCACACACACACATTCCCTGACTCCCACACACACACTCACTCTCTCTCCCACACACACACACTCCCTCCCTCTCCCACACACACACTCCCTGTCTCCCACACACACACACACACTCTTTCTCTCTCCCACACACACACACACTCTTTCTCTCTCCCACACACACACACACTCTTTCTCTCTCCCACACACACACACACTCTTTCTCTCTCCCACACACACACACTCTTTCTCTGTCTCTCCCATACACACACACACACACACACACTCTCTTTCTCTCTCCCACACACACACACTATCTTTCTCACTCTCTCCCACACACACACACTATCTTTCTCACTCTCTCCCACACACACACTCTCTTTCTCTCTCTCACCCATACTCACACTCTTTCTCTCTCTCTCCCATACACACACTCTTTCTCTCTCTCTCCCATACACACACTCTTTCTCTCTCTCTCTCCCATACACACACTCTCTTTCTCTCTCTCTCTCCCATACACACACTCTCTTTCTCTCTCTCTCCCATACACACACTCTCTTTCTCTCTCTCTCCCATACACACACTCTTTCCCTCTCTCTCCCACACACACACTCTTTCCCTCTCTCTCCCACACATACACACTTTCCCTCTCTCTCCCACGCACACACACTTTCCCTCTCTCTCCCACACACACACACTTTCTCTCTCTCTCCCACACACACACACTTTATCTCTCTCTTCCCCACACACACCTTCTCTCTCTCCCACACACACACTCACACACTCTCTCTCTCCCACACACACACACACACTCTCTCTCTCCCACACACACACTCACACACTCTCTCTCCCCCCCCACACACACACACTCTTTCTCTCTTTCTCCCACACACTCTTTCCCTCTCTCTCCCACACACACACTCTTTCCCTCTCTCTCCAACACACACACACTTTCTCTCTCTCTCCCACACACACACACTTTCCCTCTCTCTCCCACACACACACACTTTCCCTCTCTCTCCCACACACACACTCTTTCCCTCTCTCTCCCACACACACTCTTTCTCTCTCTCACCCACACACACACACACACTTTCTCTCTCTCTCCCACACACACACTCACACTCTCTCTCTCCCACACACACACTCACACACTCTCTCTCCCACACACACACACTCACACACTCTCTCTCTCCCACACACACACACTCTTTCCCTCTCTCTCCCACACACACACACTCTTTCCCTCTCTCTCTCCCACACACACACACACACTCTCTCCCACACACACACACTGTCTTTCTCTCTCTCTCCCCCACACTCTTTCCCTCTCTCTCCCACACACACACACTCTTTCCCTCTCTCTCCCACACACACACACTCTTTCCCTCTCTCTCCCACACACACACACTCTTTCCCTCTCTCTCCCACACACACACACTGTCTTTCTCTCTCTCTCCCCCACACTCTTTCCCTCTCTCTCCCACACACACACTCTTTCCCTCTCTCTCCCACACACACACACTGTCTTTCTCTCTCTCTCCCCCACACTCTTTCCCTCTCTCTCCCACACACACACACTCTTTCCCTCTCTCTCCCACACACACACACTCTTTCCCTCTCTCTCCCACACACACACTCTTTCCCTCTCTCTCCCACACACACACTCTTTCCCTCTCTCTCCCACACACACACTCTTTCCCTCTCTCTCCCACACACACACTCTTTCCCTCTCTCTCCCACACACACACTCTTTCCCTCTCTCTCCCACACACACACTCTTTCCCTCTCTCTCCCACACACACACTCTTTCCCTCTCTCTCCCACACACACACTCTTTCCCTCTCTCTCCCACACACACACTCTTTCTCTCTCTCTCCCACACACACTCTTTCTCTCTCTCACCCACACACACACACACACTTTCTCTCTCTCCCACACACACACTCACACTCTCTCTCTCCCACACACACACTCACACTCTCTCTCTCCCACACACACACTCACACTCTCTCTCTCCCACACACACACTCACACTCTCTCTCTCCCACACACACACTCACACTCACACACTCTCTCCCACACACACACACACTCACACACTCTCTCTCTCCCACACACACACTCTTTCCCTCTCTCTCCCACACACACACACTCTTTCCCTCTCTCTCCCACACACACACACTTTCCCTCTTTCTCCCACACACACACACTTTCCCTCTCTCTCCCACACACACACTTTATCTCTCTCTTCCCCACACACACCTTCTCTCTCTCCCACACACACACTCACACACTCTCTCTCTCCCACACACACACTCACACACTCTCTCTCCCCTACACACACACACTCTTTCTCTCTTTCTCCCACACACTCTTTCTCTCTCTCTCCCACACACACACACTTTCCCTCTCTCTCCCACACACACACACTTTCTCTCTCTCTCCCACACACACACACTTTCCCTCTCTCTCCCACACACACACACTCTCTCTTTCTCTCTCTCCCACACACACACTCACACTCTCTCTCTCCCACACACACACTCACACTCTCTCTCTCCCACACACACACTCACACTCTCTCTCTCCCACACACACACTCACACTCTCTCTCTCCCACACACACACTCACACTCACACACTCTCTCCCACACACACACACACTCACACACTCTCTCTCTCCCACACACACACTCTTTCCCTCTCTCTCCCACACACACACACTCTTTCCCTCTCTCTCCCACACACACACACTTTCCCTCTTTCTCCCACACACACACACTTTCCCTCTCTCTCCCACACACACACTTTATCTCTCTCTTCCCCACACACACCTTCTCTCTCTCCCACACACACACTCACACACTCTCTCTCTCCCACACACACACTCACACACTCTCTCTCCCCTACACACACACACTCTTTCTCTCTTTCTCCCACACACTCTTTCTCTCTCTCTCCCACACACACACATTCCCTCTCTCTCCCACACACACACACTTTCTCTCTCTCTCCCACACACACACACTTTCCCTCTCTCTCCCACACACACACACTCTCTCTTTCTCTCTCTCCCACACACACACGCTATTTTTTTCTCTCTCTCTCACACACACACACGCACACTCTTTCTCATTCTCTCCCCCACACACACACACTATCTTTCTCTCTCTCACACACACACACTCTCTTTCTCTCTCTCTCCCACACACTCTCTCTTTCTCTCTCTCCCACAGACACACACACTCTTTCTTTCTCTCCCACACACACAATGTCTTTCTCTCTCTCTCCCACACAGAGTCTTTCTCTCTCTCTCCCACACAGAGTCTTTCTCTGTCTCTCCCACACTCACACACACTTTCTCCCCCTCTCCCACACACACTCTCTTTCTCTCTCTGCCACACACACACTCTCTTTCTCTCTCTCTCCCACACACACACACACACACACACTCTCTCTCTCTTTCTCTCTCTCTCGCACACACTGTCTTTCTCTATCTCCCAAACACATACACACACACACACAGTGACTTTCTCTCTCTCTCCCACACGCACACACAGACACTCTTTCTCTCTCCCACTCACACACTCCCTCTCCCACGCACACACACACACTCCCCCTCCCACGCACACACACACTCCCCCTCCCACGCACACACACACTCCCCCTCCCACGCGCACACACACACTCCCCCTCCCAAGCACACACACACTCCCACGCACACACACACACTCCCCCTCCCACGCACACACACACTCCCCCTCCCACGCACACACACACTCCCCCTCCCACACACACTCCCCCTCCCACGCACACACACACTCCCCCTCCCACGCACACACACACTCCCCCTCCCACGCACACACACACTCTCCCTCCCACGCACACACACACTCTCCCTCCCACGCACACACACACACACACTCTCCCTCCCACGCACACACACACACACACTCTCCCTCCCACGCACACACACACTCTCCCTCCCACGCACACACACACTCTCCCTCCCACGCACACACACACTCTCCCTCCCACGCACACACACACTCTCCCTCCCACGCACACACACACACACACACTCCCTGTCTCCCACACACACACACTCCCTGTCTCCCACACACACACACTCCCTGTCTCTCCCACACACACACACTCCCTCCCTCTCCCACACACACACTCCCTGTCTCCCACACACACACACACTCACTTTCTCTCTCTCTCTCCCACACACACACACACACACTCTCTCTCTCCCACACACTCACTCACACACTCTCTCTCTCCCACACACTCACTCACACACTCTCTCTCTCTCCCACACACTCACTCACACACTCTCTCTCTCCCACACACTCACTCACACACTCTCTCTCTCCCACACACTCACTCACACACTCTCTCTCTCCCACACACTCACTCACACACACTCTCTCTCCCACACACTCACTCACTCTCTCTCTCCCACACACTCACTCACACACTCTCTCTCTCCCACACACTCACTCACACACTCTCTCTCTCCAACACACTCACTCACACACTCTCTCTCTCCCACACACTCACTGTCTTTCTCTCTCTCACCCACACACACACACTTTCTCTCTCCCACACACACACTCACACTCTCTCTCTCCCACACACACACTCTCTCTCTCCCACACACACACACACACTGTCTTTCTCTCTCTCTCCCCCACACTCTTTCTCTCTCTCTCCCACACACACACTCTTTCCCTCTCTCTCCCACACACACACTCTTTCCCTCTCTCTCCCACACACACACTCTTTCCCTCTCTCACCCACACACACACACTTTCTCTCTCCCACACACACACACACACTCTCTCTCTCCCACACACACACACACACAGTCTTTCTCTCTCTCTCCCCCACACTCTTTCTCTCTCTCTCCCACACACACACACTTTCCCTCTCTCTCCCACACACACACACTTTCTCTCTCTCTCCCACACACACACACTTTCCCTCTCTCTCCCACACACACACACTTTCCCTCTCTCTCCCACACACACACACTTTCCCTCTCTCTCCCACACACACACTCTCTCTTTCTCTCTCTCCCACACACACACGCTATTTTTTTCTCTCTCTCTCACACACATACACGCACACTCTTTCTCATTCTCTCCCCCACACACACACACTTTCTCTCTCTCACACACACACACACACACACACTCTCTTTCTCTCTCTCTCCCACACACTCTCTCTTTCTCTCTCTCCCACAGACACACACACTCTTTCTTTCTCTCCCACACACACAATGTCTTTCTCTCTCTCTCCCACACAGAGTCTTTCTCTCTCTCTCCCACACAGAGTCTTTCTCTGTCTCTCCCACACTCACACACACTTTCTCCCCCTCTCCCACACACACTCTCTTTCTCTCTCTGCCACACACACACTCTCTTTCTCTCTCTCTCCCACACACACACACACACACACACACTCTCTCTCTCTTTCTCTCTCTCTCGCACACAGTGACTTTCTCTCTCTCTCCCACACGCACACACAGACACTCTTTCTCTCTCCCACTCACACACTCCCTCTCCCACGCACACACACACACTCCCCCTCCCACGCACACACACACTCCCCCTCCCACGCACACACACACTCCCCCTCCCACGCGCACACACACACTCCCCCTCCCACGCGCACACACACTCCCCCTCCCACGCACACACACACACACTCCCCCTCCCACGCACACACACACACTCCCCCTCCCACGCACACACACACTCCCCCTCCCACGCACACACACACTCCCCCTCCCACACACACACACACTCCCCCTCCCACACACACACACACTCCCCCTCCCACACACACTCCCCCTCCCACGCACACACACACTCCCCCTCCCACGCACACACACACTCCCCCTCCCACGCACACACACACTCTCCCTCCCACGCACACACACACACACACTCTCCCTCCCACGCGCACACACACTCTCCCTCCCACGCACACACACACTCTCCCTCCCACGCACACACACACTCTCCCTCCCACGCACACACACACTCTCCCTCCCACGCACACACACACTCTCCCTCCCACGCACACACACACTCTCCCTCCCACGCACACACACACTCTCCCTCCCACGCACACACACACTCCCTCTCCCACGCACACACACACTCCCTCTCCCACACACACACTCCCTGTCTCCCACACACACACACTCCCTGTCTCCCACACACACACACTCCCTGTCTCCCACACACACACACACACTCCCTGTCTCCCACACACACACACACACTCCCTGTCTCCCACACACACACTCACTCTCTCTCCCACACACACACACTCCCTCCCTCTCCCACACACACACTCCCTGTCTCCCACACACACACACACACACTCACTTTCTCTCTCTCTCTCCCACACACACACACACTCCCTCCCTCTCCCACACACACACTTTCTGTTCTCTCTCCCACACACACACACACTCTCTTTCTCTCTCACACACACACACACACACTCTTTCTCTCTCTGCCACACACACTCTCTCTCTCCCACACACACTGTCTTTCTCTCTCTCCCACACATGCACACCGTTTTTCTCTTTCTCTCTCTCCCACACACACAATGTCTTTCCCTGTCTCTCCCACACACACACACACACTCTTTCTCCCTCTCTCTCACACACTCTCTTTCTCTCTCTGCCACACACACACTATCTTTCTCTCACTCCTACACACACACTATCTTTCTCTCACTCCTACACACACAGTCTCTTTCTCTCTCTCCCACACACACACACTATTTTTTTCTCTCTCTCTCACACACACACGCACACTCTTTCTCATTCTCTACCCCACACACACACTATCTTTCTCTCTCTCACACACACACACTATCTTTCTCTCTCTCACACACACACACTATCTTTCTCTCTCTCCCACACACACACTCTTTCTCACTCTCTCCCACACACACACTCTTTCTCACTGTCTCCCACACACACACTCTTTCTCACTGTCTCCCACACACACTCTCTTTCTCTCCCTCTCCCACACACACACACTCTCTTTCTCTCTCTCCCACAGACACACACTCTCTTTCTTTCTCTCCCACACACACAATGTCTTTCTCTGTCTCTCCCACACTCACACACACTTTCTCCCCCTCTCCCACACACACTCTCTTTCTCTCTCTGCCACACACACACACTCTCTTTCTCTCTCTCTCTCACACACACACACTCTCTCTCTTTCTCTCTCTCTCGCACACACTGTCTTTCTCTATCTCCCAAACACATACACACACACACAGTGACTTTCTCTCTCTCCCACACGCACACACAGACACTCTTTCTCTCTCTCTCCCACACACTCTCTTTCTCTCTCTCCCACACA
>NW_028270170.1:41347008-41349508 GCF_037043375.1 Chiloscyllium plagiosum | reverse complement strand
CTCTCCCACAGACACACACTCTCTTTCTCTGTCTCTCCCACAGACACACACTCTCTTTCTCTGTCTCTCCCACACACACACACTCTCTTTCTCTGTCTCTCCCACACACACACACTCTCTTTCTCTGTCTCTCCCACACACACACACTCTCTTTCTCTGTCTCTCCCACACACACACACTCTCTTTCTCTGTCTCTCCCACACACACACACACTCTCTTTCTCTGTCTCTCCCACACACACACACTCTCTTTCTCTGTCTCTCCCACACACACACACACTTTCCCTCTCTCTCCCACACACACACACACTTTCCCTCTCTCTCCCACACACACACACTTTCCCTCTCTCTCCCACACACACACTCTTTCCCTCTCTCTCCCACACACACTCTTTCTCTCTCTCACCCACACACACACACACACTTTCTCTCTCTCTCCCACACACACACTCACACACTCTCTCTCCCACACACACACACTCACACACTCTCTCTCTCCCACACACACACTCACACACTCTCTCTCTCCCACACACACACTCTTTCCCTCTCTCTCCCACACACACACACTTTCCCTCTCTCTCCCACACACACACTCACACACTCTCTCTCCCACACACACACACTGTCTTTCTCTCTCTCTCCCCCACACTCTTTCCCTCTCTCTCCCACACACACACACTCTTTCCCTCTCTCTCCCACACACACACACTCTTTCCCTCTCTCTCCCACACACACACACTCTTTCCCTCTCTCTCCCACACACACACACTGTCTTTCTCTCTCTCTCCCCCACACTCTTTCCCTCTCTCTCCCACACACACACTCTTTCCCTCTCTCTCCCACACACACACACTGTCTTTCTCTCTCTCTCCCCCACACTCTTTCCCTCTCTCTCCCACACACACACACTCTTTCCCTCTCTCTCCCACACACCACACACTCTTTCCCTCTCTCTCCCACACACACACTCTTTCCCTCTCTCTCCCACACACACACTCTTTCCCTCTCTCTCCCACACACACACTCTTTCCCTCTCTCTCCCACACACACACTCTTTCCCTCTCTCTCCCACACACACACTCTTTCCCTCTCTCTCCCACACACACACTCTTTCCCTCTCTCTCCCACACACACACTCTTTCCCTCTCTCTCCCACACACACACTCTTTCCCTCTCTCTCCCACACACACACTCTTTCTCTCTCTCACCCACACACACACACACACTTTCTCTCTCTCTCCCACACACACACTCACACTCTCTCTCTCCCACACACACACTCACACTCTCTCTCTCCCACACACACACTCACACTCTCTCTCTCCCACACACACACACACTCACACACTCTCTCTCCCACACACACACACACTCACACACTCTCTCTCCCACACACACACACTCACACACTCTCTCTCTCCCACACACACACTCTTTCCCTCTCTCTCCCACACACACACACTCTTTCCCTCTCTCTCCCACACACACACACTTTCCCTCTTTCTCCCACACACACACACTTTCCCTCTCTCTCCCACACACACACTTTATCTCTCTCTTCCCCACACACACCTTCTCTCTCTCCCACACACACACTCACACACTCTCTCTCTCCCACACACACACTCACACACTCTCTCTCCCCCACACACACACACTCTTTCTCTCTTTCTCCCACACACTCTTTCTCTCTCTCTCCCACACACACACACTTTCCCTCTCTCTCCCACACACACACACTTTCTCTCTCTCTCCCACACACACACACTTTCCCTCTCTCTCCCACACACACACTCTCTCTTTCTCTCTCTCCCACACACACACGCTATTTTTTTCTCTCTCTCTCACACACACACACGCACACTCTTTCTCATTCTCTCCCCCACACACACACACTATCTTTCTCTCTCTCACACACACACACTCTCTTTCTCTCTCTCTCCCACACACTCTCTCTTTCTCTCTCTCCCACAGACACACACACTCTTTCTTTCTCTCCCACACACACAATGTCTTTCTCTCTCTCTCCCACACAGAGTCTTTCTCTCTCTCTCCCACACAGAGTCTTTCTCTGTCTCTCCCACACTCACACACACTTTCTCCCCCTCTCCCACACACACTCTCTTTCTCTCTCTGCCACACACACACACACACACTCTCTTTCTCTCTCTCTCCCACACACACACACACACACACTCTCTCTCTCTTTCTCTCTCTCTCGCACACACTGTCTTTCTCTATCTCCCAAACACATACACACACACACACAGTGACTTTCTCTCTCTCTCCCACATGCACACACAGACACTCTTTCTCTCTCCCACTCACACACTCCCTCTCCCACGCACACACACACACTCCCCCTCCCACGCACACACACACTCCCCCTCCCACGCACACACACACTCCCCCTCCCACGCGCACACACACACTCCCCCTCCCAAGCACACACACACTCCCACGCACACACACACACTCCCCCTCCCACGCACACACAC
>NW_028270170.1:41337008-41342008 GCF_037043375.1 Chiloscyllium plagiosum | reverse complement strand
CCCACACACACACACTATCTTTCTCACTCTCTCCCACACACACACACACTATCTTTCTCACTCTCTCCCACACACACACACACTTCTTTCTCACTCTCTCCCACACACACTCACACTATCTTTCTCACTCTCTCCCACACACACTATCTTTCTCTCTCTCTCCCACACACACTATCTTTCTCTCTCTCTCCCACACACACACACTTTATCTCTCTCTTCCACACACACACACTTTATCTCTCTCTTCCACACACACACACTTTCTCTCCCACACACACACACTCTCTTTCTCTCTCCCACACACACACACTATCTTTCTCACTCTCTCCCACACACACACACACACTATCTTTCTCACTCTCTCCCACACACACACACACACTTCTTTCTCACTCTCTCCCACACACACTCACACTATCTTTCTCACTCTCTCCCACACACACTATCTTTCTCTCTCTCTCCCACACACACTATCTTTCTCTCTCTCTCCCACACACACACACTTTATCTCTCTCTTCCACACACACACACTTTATCTCTCTCTTCCACACACACACACTTTCTCTCCCACACACACACACTTTCTCTCCCACACACACACACTTTCTCTCCCACACACACACACTTTCTCTCCCACACACACACACACACACTCTCTCTCTCCCACACACACACACTCTCCCACACACACACACTCTCTCTCCCACACACACACACACTCTCTCCCACACACACACACTCTCTCTCCCACACACACACACTCTCTCTCCCACACACACACACACTCTCTCTCCCACACATACACACACACTCTCTCTCTCCCACACACACTCTCTCTCCCACACATACACACACACTCTCTCTCTCCCACACACACACTCTCTCTCTCCCACACACTCACTCACACACTCTCTCTCTCCCACACACTCACTGTCTTTCTCTCTCCCACACACTCACTGTCTTTCTCTCTCTCCCCCCCACACACACACACTCTTTCTCTCTCTCCCACAGACACACACTTTCTGTTCTCTCTCCCACACACACACACACACACTCTCTTTCTCTCTCACACACACACACACACTCTTTCTCTCTCTGCCACACACACTCTCTCTCTCCCACACACACTGTCTTTCTCTCTCTCCCACACATGCACACCGTTTTTCTCTTTCTCTCTCTCCCACACACACAATTGTCTTTCCCTGTCTCTCCCACACACACACACACTCTTTCTCCCTCTCTCTCACACACACACACTCTCTTTCTCTCTCTGCCACACACACACACACTATCTTTCTCTCACTCCTACACACACACACACTCTCTTTCTCTCTCTCCCACACACACACACTATTTTTTTCTCTCTCTCTCACACACACACACGCACACTCTTTCTCATTCTCTCCCCCACACACACACACTATCTTTCTCTCTCTCACACACACACGCACACTCTTTCTCTCTCTCTCCCACACACACACACTTTATCTCTCTCTCCCACACACACACACTTTATCTCTCTCTCCCACACACACACACACACACTCTCTCTTTCTCTCTCTCTCCCACACACACTCTCTTTCTCTCCCTCTCCCACACACACACACACACACACTCTCTTTCTCTCTCTCCCACAGACACACACTCTCTTTCTTTCTCTCCCACACACACAATGTCTTTCTCTCTCTCTCCCACACAGAGTCTTTCTCTGTCTCTCCCACACTCACACACACTTTCTCCCCCTCTCCCACACACACTCTCTTTCTCTCTCTCTCCCACACACACACACTCTCTTTCTCTCTCTCTCCCACACACACACACACACACTCTCTCTCTCTCGCACACACTGTCTTTCTCTATCTCCCAAACACATATACACACACACACACACACACAGTGACTTTCTCTCTCTCTCCCACACGCACACACAGACATTCTTTCTCTCTCCCACTCACACACTCACTCCCTCCCTCACACACACACACTCCCTCTCCCACGCGCGCACACACACTCCCCCTCCCACGCACACACACACTCCCCCTCCCACGCACACACACACTCCCCCTCCCACGCACACACACACTCCCCCTCCCACGCACACACACACTCCCCCTCCCACGCACACACACACTCCCCCTCCCACGCACACACACACTCCCCCTCCCACGCACACACTCACTCCCTCTCCCACACCCACACACACACTCCCTCTCCCACACCCACACACACACTCCCTCTCCCACACCCACACACACACTCCCTCTCCCACACCCACACACACACTCCCTCTCCCACACCCACACACACACTCCCTGTCTCCCACACACACACACTCCCTGTCTCCCACACACACACATTCCCTGTCTCCCACACACACACTCACTCTCTCTCCCACACACACACACTCCCTCCCTCTCCCACACACACACTCCCTCCCTCTCCCACACACACACTCCCTCCCTCTCCCACACACACACTCCCTGTCTCCCACACACACACACTCACTTTCTCTCTCTCTCTCTCTCCCACACACACACACACACACACACACTCTCTCTCCCACACACACACACACACACTCTCTCTCTCCCACACACACACACACTCTCTCTCTCCCACACACACACTCCCTGTCTCCCACACACACACACTCACTTTCTCTCTCTCTCTCTCTCCCACACACACACACACACACACACACTCTCTCTCCCACACACACACACTCACTTTCTCTCTCTCTCTCTCTCCCACACACACACACACACACTCTCTCTCTCCCACACACACACACACTCTCTCTCTCCCACACACACACTCCCTGTCTCCCACACACACACACTCACTTTCTCTCTCTCTCTCTCTCCCACACACACACACACACACACACACTCTCTCTCCCACACACACACACACACACTCTCTCTCTCCCACACACACACACACTCTCTCTCTCCCACACACACACTCCCTGTCTCCCACACACACACACTCACTTTCTCTCTCTCTCTCCCACACACACACACACACACACACTCTCTCTCCCACACACTCTCTCTCTCCCACACACTCTCCCACACACTCTCTCTCTCCCACACACTCACTCACACACTCTCTCTCTCCCACACACTCACTCACACACTCTCTCTCTCCCACACACTCACTCACACACTCTCTCTCTCCCACACACTCACTCACACACTCTCTCTCTCCCACACACTCACTCACACACTCTCTCTCTCCCACACACTCACTCACACACTCTCTCTCTCCCACACACTCACTCACACACTCTCTCTCTCCCACACACTCACTCACACACTCTCTCTCTCCCACACACTCACTCACACACTCTCTCTCTCCCACACACTCACTCACACACTCTCTCTCTCCCACACACTCACTCACACACTCTCTCTCTCCCACACACTCACTCACACACTCTCTCTCTCCCACACACTCACTCACACACTCTCTCTCTCCCACACACTCACTCACACACTCTCTCTCTCCCACACACTCACTCACACACTCTCTCTCTCCCACACACTCACTCACACACTCTCTCTCTCCCACACACTCACTCACACACTCTCTCTCTCCCACACACTCACTCACACACTCTCTCTCTCCCACACACTCACTCACACACACTCACTCACACACTCTCTCTCTCCCACGCACTCACTGTCTTTCTCTCTCTCCCCCCCACACACACACACTCTTTCTCTCTCTCCCACAGACACACACTTTCTGTTCTCTCTCCCACACACACACACTCTTTCTCTCTCTGCCACACACACACACTATCTTTCTCTCACTCCTACACACACAGTCTCTTTCTCTCACTCCTACACACACAGTCTCTTTCTCTCTCTGCCACACACACACACTATCTTTCTCTCTCTCCCACACACTCTCTCTTTCTCAGTCTCTCCCACAGACACACACTCTCTCTTTCTCTGTCTCTCCCACAGACACACACTCTCTCTTTCTCTCTCTCTCCCACACACACACACACTCTCTTTCTCTCTCTCCCACACACACACACACTCTCTTTCTCTCTCTCCCACACGCACACACAGACACTCTTTCTCTCTCTCTCCCACACACTCTCTTTCTCTCTCTCCCACACACACACACACTCTCTTTCTCTCTCTCCCACACACACACATTCACTCTCTCTCCCACACACACACATTCACTCCCTCTCCCACGCACGCACACACTCCCCCTCCCACGCACACACACACTCCCCCTCCCACGCACACACACACTCCCCCTCCCACGCACACACACACTCCCCCTCCCACGCACACACACACTCCCCCTCCCACGCACACACACACTCCCCCTCCCACGCACACACACACTCTCCCTCCCACGCACACACATACTACCCCTCCCACGCACACACATACTACCCCTCCCACACACACACACACTCCCTCTCCCACACACACACACACACTCCCTCTCCCACACCCACACACACACTCCCTCTCCCACACCCACACACACACTCCCTCTCCCACACCCACACACACACTCCCTCTCCCACACCCACACACACACTCCCTCTCCCACACCCACACACACACTCCCTGTCTCCCACACCCACACACACACTCCGTCTCCCACACACACACATTCCCTGTCTCCCACACACACACTCACTCTCTCTCCCACACACACACACTCCCTCCCTCTCCCACACACACACTCCCTGTCTCCCACACACACACACACACACTTTCTCTCTCTCTCTCCCACACACACACACACTCTTTCTCTCTCCCACACACACACACACTCTTTCTCTCTCCCACACACACACACACTCTTTCTCTCTCCCACACACACACACACTCTTTCTCTCTCCCACACACACACACACTCTCTTTCTCTGTCTCTCCCATACACACACACACTCTCTTTCTCTCTCTCCCACACACACACACTCTCTTTCTCTCTCCCACACACACACACTATCTTTCTCTCTC